>NW_025534311.1:0-30000 GCF_020615455.1 Coregonus clupeaformis
TTAGTCATTTAGCAGACGCTCTTATCCAGAGCGACTTACAGGAGCAATTAGGGTTAAGTGCCTTGCTCAAGGGCACATTTACGTCATTTAGCAGACGTTCTTATCCAGAGCGACTACAAATTGGTGCATTCACCCTATAGCCAGTGGGATAACCACTTTACAATTATACTATTTATTTATTTATAAGTGAAATGCTTACTTATAAGCCCTTAACCAACAGTGCAGTTTTTTTATTTTTATAAGACAAGTCAAATAAAACAACAACAAAAAAGTGTTGAGAGAGAAAAAATAAAATAACATTAGGGAGGCTATATATACAGGGGGGTACCGGTGCAGAGTCAATGTGCGGGGGCACCGGCTAGTTGACGTAGTTGAGGTAAAATGTACATGTGGGTAGAGTTAAAGTGAATAAATTACAAATAACACGGGAAAACACACATAATAGTACAACTGGTTAGAGGTTTCCCTTCATTTAGTTTAGTGTGTCTACCATAGAAATAAAATGAATAGATCCTCTTTCTATGTTGTCTTCCTACCTTAGGCCCTCTATCCGGTTTATCCAGAGACTGGGATTCTTAAGGGAAAAAGAAACATCCACATTTAAAAAATCTGAATAGACTACCGGTACTTCTTCAGTGTCTTATCAACCCCAATACATCAGACAGCATTGAACTGCCTAGCGTAACAAATGGCTTTTTCAAAAAGTGATGTATATGAAACCCCCACCTCTTTAAGGAATACCTGGGATAGGATAAAGTAATCCTTCTACCCCCCCCCCCTAAAAAAATAAATATATATAAAAAAAATTGTAAAGTGGTTATCCCACTGGTTATAAGGTGAATGCACCAATTTGTAAGTGGCTCTGGATAAGAGCGTCTGCTAAATGACTAAAATGTAAATGTAAACTAGTAACTACAGGACAATAACCGAAAAGGGGAAAAGTACCTTGTTTTTGCACTGCTAGGAGATTTTGTGTGATCATAGCGAAGAGGACTCTGAAAGAGCAAAACACACAAGGCTAACATTAGCATACTGAAACAGTTTCCGTTTCAGCCATCTCAAATTTGTTTAGCAAAAAGAAGCCTGCTCATCAACTTCAGTAACTTCTTTTTGAAACATCAGTACACATCTGAGCCAACACATGCCACAGGTGACAGCATATTAAGTGGCTGTATTAGAGGTCCAGAGAGCCTGTATTAAAGGCTGTGTAGAGGGGATGTATTAGAGGATGTATTAAAGGCTGTGTAGAGGGGATGTATTAGAGGCTGTGTAGAGGGGATGTATTAGAGGCTGTGTAGAGGGGGATGTATTAGAGGCTGTGTAGAGGGGATGTATTAGAGGCTGTGTAGAGGGGATGTATTAGAGGCTGTGTAGAGGGCATGTATTAGAGGCTGTGTAGAGGGGATGTATTAGAGGCTGTGTAGAGGGGATGTATTAGAGACTGTATTAGAGTCTGTGTAGAGGGGATGTATTAGAGGCTGTGTAGAGGGGATGTATTAGAGGCTGTGTAGAGGGGATGTATTAGAGGCTGTGTAGAGGGGATGTATTAGAGGCTGTGTAGAGGGGATGTAGAGGATGTATTAGAGGATGTGTAGAGGGGATGTATTAGAGGCTGTGTAGAGGGGATGTATTAGAGAATGTATTAAAGGCTGTGTAGAGGGGGATGTATTAGAGGCTGTGTAGAGGGGATGTATTAGAGGCTGTGTAGAGGGGATGTATTAGAGGATGTGTAGAGGGGATGTATTAGAGGCTGTGTAGAGGGGATGTATTAGAGGCTGTGTAGAGGGGATGTATTAGAGGCTGTATTAGAGTCTGTGTAGAGGGGATGTATTAGAGGCTGTGTAGAGGGGATGTATTAGAGGATGTATAGAGGGGATGTATTAGAGGCTGTGTAGAGGGGATGTATTAGAGGCTGTATTAGAGGCTGTGTAGAGGGGATGTATTAGAGGCTGTGTAGAGGGGATGTATTAGAGGATGTATAGAGGGGATGTATTAGAGGCTGTGTAGAGGGGATGTATTAGAGCCTGTGTAGAGGGGATGTATTTGAGGCTGTGTAGAGGGGATGTATTAGAGGCTCTCTAGAGGGGATGTATTAGAGGCTGTGTAGAGGGGATGTATTAGAGGCTGTGTAGAGGGGATGTATTAGAGGCTCTATTAGAGGGGATGTATTAGAGCCTGTGTAGAGGGGATGTATTAGAGGCTGTGTAGAGGGGATGTATTAGAGGCTGTGTAGAGGGACTGTATTAGAGGATGTGTAGAGGGGATGTATTAGAGGCTGTATTAGAGGGGATGTATTAGAGGCTGTGTAGAGGGGATGTATTAGAGGCTGTGTAGAGGGGATGTATTAGAGGCTGTGTAGAGGGGATGTATTAGAGGCTGTGTAGAGGGGATGTATTAGAGGCTGTGTAGAGGGGATGTATTAGAGGCTGTCTAGAGGGGGATGTATTAGAGGCTGTCTAGAGGGGATGTATTAGAGGCTGTGTAGAGGGGATGTATTAGAGGCTCTATTAGAGGGGATGTATTAGAGCCTGTGTAGAGGGGATGTATTAGAGGATGTGTAGAGGGGATGTATTAGAGGCTGTGTAGAGGGACTGTATTAGAGGATGTGTAGAGGGGATGTATTAGAGGCTGTATTAGAGGGGATGTATTAGAGTCTGTGTAGAGGGGATGTATTAGAGGCTGTATTAGAGGGGATGTATTAGAGGCTGTGTAGAGGGGATGTATTAGAGGCTGTGTAGAGGGGATGTATTAGAGGCTGTGTAGAGGGGATGTATTAGAGGCTGTATTAGAGGCTGTGTAGAGGGGCTGTATTAGAGGCTGTCTAGAGGGGATGTATTAGAGGCTGTATTAGAGGCTGTGTAGAGGGGATGTATTAGAGGCTGTCTAGAGGGGATGTATTAGAGGCTGTATTAGAGGGGATGTATTAGAGGCTGTGTAGAGGGGATGTATTAGAGGCTGTGTAGAGGGGATGTATTAGAGGCTGTGTAGAGGGGATGTATTAGAGGCTGTGTAGAGGGGATATATTAGAGGCTGTCTAGAGGGGATGTATTAGAGGCTGTGTAGAGGGGATGTATTAGAGGCTGTCTAGAGGGGATGTATTAGAGGCTGTGTAGAGGGGATATATTAGAGGATGTGTAGAGGGGATGTATTAGAGGCTGTCTAGAGGGGATGTATTAGAGCCTGTGTACATTTAAATTTTAGTCATTTAGCAGACGCTCTTATCCAGAGCGACTTACAGAGAGCCTGTCTTAGATTATGTGTGTGTTGGGGGTGGGGGGTAAACAGGGTGGGGGGTAAACAGGGTGGGGGTAATCAGGGTGTGTGTGTGTTGGGGTGGGGGGTAAACAGGGTGTGTGTGTGTTATTGTGAGAGTGTCTGTGTGTGGCTCTTTGATGGAGAAGCTGTCCACTCCCTGCAGTGTGTCCCCTCACCGTGGCTCTTTAACAGAGAAGCTGTCCACTCCCAGTACAGCCCCCAGTGGGTCGTCAGCACAGTGCACTAGGTGTTGCTGCTTCATGTCATAAAGCTGCTTCTTCATGATGTACTGCCCCAGGTAGAATATCACCTGACAATAGACAGCACAGGGGTCAGAGGTCAACACCACAGCATAACACACAAGAGGAGAGAGAGCGTAACAGGGGTGCTGCCAGAGGTCAAGAGGAGAGAGAGCGTAACAGGGGTGCTGCCAGAGGTCAAGAGGAGAGAGAGCGTAACAGGGGTGCTGCCAGAGGTCAAGAGGAGAGAGAGCGTAACAGGGGTGCTGCCAGAGGTCAAGAGGAGAGAGAGCGTAACAGGGGTGCTGCCAGAGGTCAAGAGGAGAGAGAGCGTAACAGGGGTGCTGCCAGAGGTCAAGAGGAGAGAGAGCGTAACAGGGGTGCTGCCAGAGGTCAAGAGGAGAGAGAGCGTAACAGGGGTGCTGCCAGAGGTCAAGAGGAGAGAGAGCGTAACAGGGGTGCTGCCAGAGGTCAAGAGGAGAGAGAGCGTAACAGGGGTGCTGCCAGAGGTCAAGAGGAGAGAGAGCGTAACAGGGGTGCTGCCAGAGGTCAAGAGGAGAGAGAGCGTAACAGGGGTGCTGCCAGAGGTCAAGAGGAGAGAGAGCGTAACAGGGGTGCTGCCAGAGGTCAAGAGGAGAGAGAGCGTAACAGGGGTGCTGCCAGAGGTCAAGAGGAGAGAGAGCGTAACAGGGGTGCTGCCAGAGGTCAAGAGGAGAGAGAGCGTAACAGGGGTGCTGCCAGAGGTCAAGAGTAGAAGTCTGGGAATGTCTCAGGATAAGACCGCACCATGAATAGTTCTGTCCCAGTCCAGTTGATACCAGACAGTTCTGTCTCAGTCTAGTTGATACACCTCATCCCATACTGATCCAGGCAGTTCTGTCCCAGTCTAGTTGATACCCTCCCTCCATATACTGATCCAGGCAGTTCTGTCTCAGTCTAGTCGTTACTCCCCATATACTGATCCAGACAGTTCTGTCCCAGTCTAGTTGATACACCTCATCCCATACTGATCCAGACAGTTCTGTCCCAGTCTAGTTGATACCCTCCCTCCATATACTGATCCAGACAGTTCTGTCTCAGTCTAGTCGTTACTCTCCATATACTGATCCAGACAGTTCTGTCTCAGTCTAGTTGATACACCTCATCCCATACTGATCCAGACAGTTCTGTCCCAGTCTAGTTGATACCCTCCCTCCATATACTGATCCAGACAGTTCTGTCCCAGTCTAGTCGATACCCTCCCTCCATATACTGATCCAGGCAGTTCTGTCCCAGTCTAGTCGTTACTCTCCATATACTGATCCAGACAGTTCTGTCTCAGTCTAGTCGTTACTCTCCATATACTGATCCAGGCAGTTCTGTCCCAGTCTAGTCGTTACTCTCCATATACTGATCCAGACAGTTCTGTCTCAGTCTAGTTGATACACCTCATCCCATACTGATCCAGGCAGTTCTGTCCCAGTCTAGTCGATACCCTCTCTCCATATACTGATCCAGGCAGTTCTGTCTCAGTCTAGTCGTTACTCTCCATATACTGATCCAGCCAGTTCTGTCCCAGTCTAGTCGATACACCTCATCCAATACTGATCCAGCCAGTTCTGTCCCAGTCTAGTTGATACCCTCCCTCCATATACTGATCCAGGCAGTTCTGTCTCAGTCTAGTCGTTACTCCCCATATACTGATCCAGACAGTTCTGTCTCAGTCTAGTTGATACACCTCATCCCATACTGATCCAGGCAGTTCTGTCCCAGTCTAGTTGATACCCTCCCTCCATATACTGATCCAGGCAGTTCTGTCTCAGTCTAGTCGTTACTCTCCATATACTGATCCAGACAGTTCTGTCTCAGTCTAGTCGTTACTCCCCCATATACTGATCCAGCCAGTTCTGTCTCAGTCTAGTTGATACACCTCATCCCATACTGATCCAGCCAGTTCTGTCCCAGTCTAGTTGATACCCTCCCTCCATATACTGATCCAGGCAGTTCTGTCTCAGTCTAGTCGTTACTCTCCATATACTGATCCAGACAGTTCTGTCTCAGTCTAGTCGTTACTCTCCATATACTGATCCAGCCAGTTCTGTCCCAGTCTAGTCGATACACCTCATCCCATACTGATCCAGGCAGTTCTGTCTCAGTCTAGTTGATACCCTCTCTCCATATACTGATCCAGGCAGTTCTGTCTCAGTCTAGTCGTTACTCTCCATATACTGATCCAGGCAGTTCTGTCTCAGTCTAGTCGTTACTCTCCATATACTGATCCAGACAGTTCTGTCTCAGTCTAGTTGATACACCTCATCCCATACTGATCCAGACAGTTCTGTCCCAGTCTAGTTGATACCCTCCCTCCATATACTGATCCAGGCAGTTCTGTCCCAGTCTAGTCGTTACTCTCCATATACTGATCCAGACAGTTCTGTCCCAGTCTAGTTGATACACCTCATCCCATACTGATCCAGACAGTTCTGTCCCAGTCTAGTTGATACCCTCCCTCCATATACTGATCCAGGCAGTTCTGTCTCAGTCTAGTCGTTACTCTCCATATACTGATCCAGACAGTTCTGTCCCAGTCTAGTCGTTACTCTCCATATACTGATCCAGACAGTTCTGTCTCAGTCTAGTCGTTACTCTCTCCATATACTGATCCAGACAGTTCTGTCCCAGTCTAGTCGATACACCTCATCCCATACTGATCCAGGCAGTTCTGTCTCAGTCTAGTTGATACCCTCTCTCCATATACTGATCCAGGCAGTTCTGTCTCAGTCTAGTCGATACTCTCCATATACTGATCCAGACAGTTCTGTCCCAGTCTAGTCGATACACCTCATCCCATACTGATCCAGACAACAGAATAAGAGTATTCTGGGTCCCATTTTAGACAGGCAACTGATAGACACATGATCACTGTACTGAGTAGAAATATATGACTCCATCCCATATACTTCTCTAGCTGACAGGAGGCTATTGTGATTGATCACTGCCATGAAGGCATCAGTTCCTTATCATAAAAGCAGATTACACAGACTGTAAACATATTCTCCAGCAATCAATGTGGACCAGTTAAACACTCAACACCCTATAAACTAAAGCATCAATGCAGCCTCTCAGTCTGAGATAACTGTCTCCCTGATGAACAACAGAGAGGAAGGAGTCCCAGACTAGTTTGACATTCCAGAGGTCCATTTGAACCCCAGTGAGTCAGAGAGGAAGGAGTCCCAGACTAGTTTGACATTCCAGAGGTCCATTTGAACCCCAGTGAGTCAGAGAGGAAGGAGTCCCAGACTAGTTTGACATCCCAGAGGTCCATTTGAACCTCAGTGAGTCAGAGAGGAAGGAGTCCCAGACTAGTTTGACATCCCAGAGGTCCATTTGAACCCCAGTGAGTCAGAGAGGAAGGAGTCCCAGACTAGTTTGACATCCCAGAGGTCCATTTGAACCCCAGTGAGTCAGAGAGGAAGGAGTCCCAGACTAGTTTGACATTCCAGAGGTCCATTTGAACCCCAGTGAGTCAGAGAGGAAGTCAAGAGGTGACTGAATGTTCTAACATTCTAACTAAGATAAACACCAATCTCTCTCTATGACTCAGACTTCCTCACAGACAGATAGACCCCCTGACAATTCTCCCCAAAGCTGTGTGACATGTCTTCAAAACCAAGGGGACCTGCTAGCCAATCATAGCTCACCATTTATGTTTAAAATAAGTAAATGACAGTGCATTTGTATTCTAGTTTAGCAGATGCTCTTATCTAGAGTGACAATCAGTTCATTCAACTAAAGTAGGTAAAACAGTATATCAACAGGAAAAACAACAGAACCAAGACAAAAGCCTTTATATTTTTTGAGAGCATCTACTGTATGTAGTACTTAGTTGATGAAAGCGACAACCAATAGTGAAACTAGTGTAAATCTAACTATGTGGAGAAGAATCCAGATTCAACACCTACACAACTTCTATACCAGTAGTTTGGCTGCTAACAACACATGAAGAGGAACTATTCCTTCCTTAGAAATGAACTAATATCCACTATTCTAGGAGTAAACTAAGATATACTGCAATTGGAAATTCACAACATCAAATATTTAAAGTAAAACGTAATTAAAATATGAGACTAGAAAATATTATGGAAACTGAAAAGTCTGGGATATAATGTCCATTGAGGGTCTTAACGGTTTTCATCTGTCTGCTTCACGCAAACAATAAGTTGATTAACTAAAGTTGAGCCAAAGACGTGTGGTTTCTATATCAGCAGGGTACAGGCAACAAAGACAGCCAGCTGTCAAGTCACTTCATACCTCTTTCATGGTGAAAACGTCTTTGTCTGCACCTGCCTGCTGTAATAAGATGTGCAGTTTCTCTTTTGGTCGTACCTGGGAAAAAATAGCACATAAAACAAAAACGTTATTTTAGATTCAATGTCATTGTAAACAAATATGATGTAAAATGTGTGATAGAGAGAGAGAGGGAGAGCTATTTAAGTTAATACTTACAAGTTTCTCATTGTCCAACGTATTTATTTGGGAACCAGTTCTATGCCATTCTGACATTCTCTCACAATTCTCTGCCATTCTGTCTTTCACCTGTTGAAGAGTAGAGCAAAAAATACATTTAAAATGTCAAAGTTAACATGCAATGCCTTATAAAAGTATACAATTACATACACGTCAAGACAAGCTTTGGAAGACAGAAACAAGCTTACCTATCTAAATAAATAGAAGTACTAAAGAGTAGACGTCCCTTATACACACACACACACATCTCTATAATACACCCTTCATATTCTGTACATAAAGTGCTTCAGCTCGGATGCTAGCAGTAGGAACCACTTCCCCGTTTCCCCGGGATTTAAATAGGCTCGGAAAGACATGTCAGGGCTAGCATTGCTCCGGCTGTTGACGCCGGTGTAGGGCTAGCAGTAGGAACCACTTCCCCGTCTCCCCGGGATTTAAATAGGCTCGGAAAGACATGTCAGGGCTAGCATTGCTCCGGCTGTTGACGCCGGTGTAGGGCTGAAGCCAGATTACTAACCTCCCTTGACATGTCGAAGCATGACGAGCACACCGCTTTGAGTCACCCACCTAGCGGCCACCCTGCGTCTGTGCACCCCCCTCCACCCTTAGTGCCGAGTTGGATATGCCCGGCATGTCCCAGTTTACTACAGCTCCGCATTATGTAATAATCAGCTGTCAGACTGATGTGGGCAGGTTTGGAGGAAGGGTGTCTCGAATGGTTGCTTTGTAGGTTCCTGGACTCTTATCTTCCATTTTGTTTTCGATCTTAAAAAATTAGTGTAGGAAATAGGGATTTGGTTAAAGAATCTGGCAATGTCTGTATATATATTTATTTTTTAAAGAAGTGAATGTCCAGGGTTTTCAATAACAAAATCTGGTCACTTATTTCCTTTCACATATTTCTTATTTTCATCCAAATTATTCCAACGGAAAAAATGGTATTTGGGTAAGAAAGGGCTATAAAAAACTGATGCAACTTAAATATATTAATTTAATGAGGGGATTTAATTAAATATTTTAGCACACATGCAGGCTTATAGCTTGACAAAACAGATGAAAAGGAACTGGCTTTTCTAGCTAGCTTGTAAACCAATTCAAGTTACACTAGCAATTTTATTTTCCAATGCATGTAACATTGGGTTAACCACAGTGTATTGATGTATTCTGAATCAAAGACATGTTTACCAATTATGCTAAACTTATTAGCTAGCTTGCCAACATAGCTAGCATCGTTAGCATCGCTAGCACGCTAACCCTTAGCTAGCACGCTAACCCTTAGCTAGCAGTAAATAAGTATAAGGTAGAAACATGCAAAGTAACAATTGCACATTTATGAATTGTTTGGATAAGCCTACCAATTTCAATGTCATGACGCAGTATATCTGACACAACATTGTCAATGCATGTTGGATTCCACCGAAAGACATATGGGAGCTAACATTAATTAATTAAAAATAAAGACAACGGGAACATGCATTGCTTGCCAATACACCAAATACAAATACAATTTTAGCTAAAATATTGGTTAGCAGTTTAGTTAATAGCTTACCTTCTTGCATGAACGTAAACATCTGCAACCATCCTCCTCTTCCTTAAAAAGGTGCTGCCTAGCTACTTTACTGGGTTGTGCTCAAGGCAGAGACAGGCTTGCCAGGTCAATTGCTAATTTCTAAGAAGTCACTCAAAACCTGCCTTCAAAGCCTGAAAACTAGCACAATTTCAGCAGATTACAGGGAAATTAATAAATGTTTTAAAATGCCATGTTGGTAAAGTTGCAATATAGAAGTAGTATAAAAC
The DNA here is from genome assembly GCF_020615455.1 of Coregonus clupeaformis. Classification (NCBI taxonomy): domain Eukaryota; kingdom Metazoa; phylum Chordata; class Actinopteri; order Salmoniformes; family Salmonidae; genus Coregonus; species Coregonus clupeaformis. The sequence continues at coordinate 9,798 of NW_025534311.1, forward strand.
CTTGCACCCAGCGACCAAAACCTTTCACCTGCAGCAAAGTTTCCAAAGTACCTCAATAAACCCCAAAAATGCATACATGGCAACCCTGGGCAGAGACGTGTTGACCTGTGAAACTGTTGGTTGTGCACTCTGCAGAAGTCAGATATTTGTGGCTAATGTTAACATTCTGTGGAGGTCACCTGATCCTAGATCTGTGAAAAGGTTGACAACAACACAGTTTATGTTTGTGTTAGAGAGCACATTACAGGCCTGTCTGAATTTTATTTAGTCATTTGAAATCACATATTTTAATGTTAAGCTTTGATTTGTAACACTAAATGTTTTGTCAGTGCATAGTATTCTGCAAGACAATCTGTGGAACATTTTCATATTAGTGGTACATTTGAGTGAGATTTTGAGCTAGCAGTTGGAATTTTGATACATTGTATGACACACCCTACACTACAGCCAATCAATGATCAGCCTCCCATCCCCTTCTCTGCTCCCATCCCCCTCTCTGCTCCACTCCACCAAGTCAAACATATAAGCCAACTACAGTGGGGAGAACAAGTATTTGATACACTGCCGTTCTATATCGTGGAGCTCCGCCCCATAGGGGAGCTCTGCTCCTAGTGGTTTACCCTCTGCCCTAAGGCAGCAGCAGCCTGAGACAAAATTATGCACACACCTACAGCCAATAGGAGTACAGGTGTCCCTATAAGAGGGGGTGCCTCCCCTCAATCAGCCTCCCTTTTTCTTCAGCGACTGGACTAGACTGAAGAAGCCAAGAAGAGACGAAGAGAAGACTCAGGACGAAGAAAACGCCGTCGATTTTCCAGATCATCGACGTCGTCCTACAATGAGCACACCAAGCTTATCCATAGGGTAAGTATTTAACAAAAGCTCTTTTCAGAGCTCAATGTCGCTGTTCCCCTTGGCGGCTGTCGACCCCCCCGACATATGTTTCGTGGGTTGAGGGACACAGCACGCCAGGGACAGCTTCATTAATCCCCCACTATGCGCCAGCTGCGCCTCCCTTTTTGAAGGAGTGGAAGCAGCGTTGGGCATTTTTAGGGAGGATATTCCTCTTGAGGATGTGCTATCAGTGTTAGTCTCAGCTTCTGAGGCATCATCTGAAGGCGCTGACTCAGGAGATGACAGGGCTATTGGGGAAGAAATGAATATTCTATTGGAACAATTCATTACACTGACCCAGATGTTTAACACCCCTTTTCCTTCGGGAAATTGTGAGGTCATTACATCCCTGGATGATGACGCCACAGCCTCTCTGTGCCTGAATTCTCAGGTCTCATTGAGTGGGCTGCTAAACAGCGGGAGATTAAGCTGCCCCCCATTCCCTCCAACCCGGAAGTGGATATGAGGAAGGGCGGCCGTTACTCTCGCTACAGCTTGGCGTCAGACGGCGGCCTCCAGCAGCAAGGGAGCGGGCCTCGTCCCCCCCCTGCAGCGCCAGAGGTGCCGGCGAGAGAGGTCATTAAAGCGTCATCCTGGCATCACCCGAAGGGCGGCCAGAAGAGACGCCGTTTATGACAGGCGAGGGGGAGAGAACGGAAGACGGCACAGCGCCTACTGTGACCGAGCCCACTGTCCCCCTCACTCTACCGTTGAGTGTATGGAGGAGAATGTTTTTTGTTGATGTGTGTAATAAAGAGTTGGCTCTACTTGACACTGTCAAAAAAGAGCCCCTTTTCCATAATACATCCGAGAGCGTTCGACCTTCCTCACTCTCGCTCTCTCTCTTACCACTATGAGTGCAGCTCAGCCCACCATGGTGCGTTGCTGAATGCACACATAAGGCAGGTATATAAAAGGTATTAAGTGTACCTTATAAAGACCTCACTTTACAGACTCCTAGGAGTGCTGTAGTGAGTGTCTCACATAGCAGGCTGCAGTCTCAGCCAGATAATGGCATGATGACGCGACCGCTATTCGGGACGGCGCTCTGTCTCAGGCTAACGCCTCAGTCAGTGCAGTTCAGACCCGTGCTGCGGTCACGGAGGGCCTGATTACTACGGTTACGGGCGTAACCAACGTATCGGCGCCCCCGTTTTCTCTCAGAACGCGCTGATAATAACCAAATTGGGGATGGCGCACTATCACAGACTAAGGTCTCTGTTAGTACGACCCAGACCCATGCTGCGTTCAAGAAGGGCCCGATTACCACGGTCACGAAGGTGCCCAGTGTATCGGCGCCCCCACTTCTTTCTGAACGCGCTAATACTCACCACACTGAGCGTAGTTCAGCCCACCAGAGGTGCAGAGCTGAACGCACACAGGAGGTGAAGTGAGGAAAGATACCAAGACACCATCTTGGCTTATCTCAAAGAGACCTCACTTTACAGACCCCAAGGAGTACTGTAGTGAGCCGAAATTCAACAATATTCAAACATTTATTGAACTTAGTAGGAAATCAACTAAATCTATTCAACTTGTTAGAAAACGCATTAATTTGCCCAAGTCAATCATAAGACATGAACAAAATGCATCAGTGATTGGTATTTCCATGAACTTTCTGAAAGGGCACAGGAATACCCCTGTCTGTGTGCATGCGTGCGGTGCGCGAGTATGTCTACACTTTGTGTAGCCGTTAGCGATGATGCTAATGATAACCTTCTTCTGGTAGGGAAGGAATGGCTTTCCCCCAAAACCTTCGCAAGTAAATGTTAACTACAAAGTAGTCATTTGCATCACTCCAGTGGCCATTTGTTCTACAGCAACACCGCTTAACCAAACAAAGGTCTCTTCCTGGTGCACGCTTGCATTTAAGGGTAACTACACCCCAAAATCTAAATGTCTTACATTTTTCCCAGACCTCAAAAATGGTCACCTGATAGGGTTTAAACATTGTTGTGGACATAGAACATCTAATTGTGCTGTTTTGCTATTAAAAAGGTGTACTTTTGAGAGCGAAAACCTGCCAAAACAGGGACAAACGGTCAACGGGGAAATCTAAACGGAGAAAAGGGAACTTGGGAATTAACGGAATCAGGCAAAACATTGAAGGGATTTTATAGTGCCCTAATGGACTACAGACATTGACAGTCTCCTAGACTAAAAACAAAGGCTGCATGTACTGCCTACATTTTGAGGGAAACGCAATGTCCATTATTTGATTTGATCAGGGCAGGGCAGGGCAGCACACACAAACTGCATTTAGTCCAATAACAATCCATGATATTATTAGGGTGATAAATAAAAGGCAGTTGCTCCATGACACAAGAGCACGCTCTACTGGGACAAAAAGCTTACAGCACCTGGTTTTCCCAGGCGGTCTCCCATCCAAGTACTAACCAGCCCTAAACCTGCTTAGATTCCGAGATCTGACGAGATCGGGCGTATTCAGGCTGGTATGGCCGTAAGCGAGGGAATAACTCTTGGTACACTATATAAAGTCAATGTGTCACTCACTCTGAAAGAGACACAGAAAAGTCTCCACTTTATGACACAGACTGAAGAAGCTCAAACCTTGCTTACATTTCCAAGATATATATATATATATATATATATATATTTGAGTCCTGTGGGGGGGCATATCCTATGTTGATTTATGACAAGTTCATGGACTAGGGCCCTATAAAATAGGCGTTGCGGACCGAATCACGGAATCCAGACATTAAACCGAAATTCAACAATATTCAAACATTTATTGAACTTAGTAGGAAATCAACTAAATCTATTCAACTTGTTAGAAAACGCATTCATTTGCCCAAGTCAATCATAAGACATGAACAAAATGCATCAGTGATTGGTATTTCCATGAACTTTCTGAAAGGGCACAGGAATGCCCCTGTCTGTGTGCATGTGTGCGGTGCGCGAGTATGTCTACACTTTGTGTAGCCGTTAGCGATGATGCTAATGATAACCTTCTTCTGGTAGGGAAGGAATGGCTTTCCCCAAAACCTTCGCAAGTAAATGTTAACTACAAAGTAGTCATTTGCATCACTCCAGTGGCCATTTGTTCTACAGCAACACCGCTTAACCAAACAAAGGTCTCTTCCTGGTGCACGCTTGCATTTAAGGGTAACTACACCCCAAAATCTAAATGTCTTACATTTTTCCCAGACCTCAAAAATGGTCACCTGATAGGGTTTAAACATTGTTGTGGACATAGAACATCTAATTGTGCTGTTTTGCTATTAAAAAGGTGTACTTTTGAGAGCGAAAACCTGCCAAAACAGGGACAAACGGTCAACGGGGAAATCTAAACGGAGAAAAGGGAACTTGGGAATTAACGGAATCAGGCAAAACATTGAAGGGATTTTATAGTGCCCTAATGGACTACAGACATTGACAGTCTCCTAGACTAAAAACAAAGGCTGCATGTACTGCCTACATTTTGAGGGAAACGCAATGTCCATGATTTGATTTGATCAGGGCAGGGCAGGGCAGCACACACAAACTGCATTTAGTCCAATAACAATCCATGATATTATTAGGGTGATAAATAAAAGGCAGTTGCTCCATGACACAAGAGCACGCTCTACTGGGACAAAAAGCTTACAGCACCTGGTATTCCCAGGCGGTCTCCCATCCAAGTACTAACCAGGCCCGACCCTGCTTAGCTTCCGAGATCGGACGAGATCGGGGGTATTCAGGCTGGTATGGCCTTAAGCGAGGGAACAACTCTTGGTACACTATATAAAGTCAATGTGTCACTCACTCTGAAAGAGACAGAAAAGTCTCCACTTTATGACACAGACTGAAGAAGCTCAAACCTTGCTTACATTTCCAAGATATATATATATATATATATTTGAGTCCTGTGGGGGGGGGGGCATATCCTATGTTGATTTATGACAAGTTCATGGACTAGGGCCCTATAAAATAGGCGTTGCGGACCGAATCACGGAATCCAGACATTAAACCGAAATTCAACAATATTCAAACATTTATTGAACTTAGTAGGAAATCAACTAAATCTATTCAACTTGTTAGAAAACGCATTCATTTGCCCAAGTCAATCATAAGACATGAACAAAATGCATCAGTGATTGGTATTTCCATGACCGGGAGACACATGGGGCGGCGCACAATTGGCCCAGCGTCGTCCAGGGTAGGGGAGGGAATGGCCGGCAGGGATGTAGCTCAGTTGATAGAGCATGGCGTTTGCAACGCCAGGGTTGTGGGTTCGATTCCAACGGCGGACCAGTATGAAAAAAATATATATATATGTATTCACTAACTGTAAGTCGCTCTGGATAAGAGCGTCTGCTAAATGACTAAAATGTAAAATATAAATGTAGTTTAGGTGTCGTATCGATGGGCCGGCTGTGCAGACTGACTGCCACCGTTTGTTTCCCGCTTGGATAGAGTCAAGAATATGTTTTTCATTATTCTAACAAAAACTCATCATCACACTATTGTTGTTCTAAAGTAAAATCAACCTCTTCACCCTCATCATTCAGTTAGGCCTCATTTTTTAATTAGATTGTGAAGTAACTTGCACAATTATCGCCTATTCCATCTATTTGTCATTCATTCAGTGGGCATTCGATCATCAACTTGGCTGGAGTCAAGGATATGTTTTTGAATTATTCTAAAGGACTACTGCAACGTGTAGCATGTTCTCATTTCCCTTACAATGCATTTGATTAGTAATATACTGAACAAAAATATAAACTCAACATGTAAAGTGTTGGTCCCATGTTTCATGAGCTGAAATAAAAGATCCCAGAAATGTTCCATACGCACAAATATGCCATATGCTTATTTCTCTCAAATTTTCTGCACAAATTTGTTTACATCCCTGTTAGTGAGCATTTCTCCTTTGCCAAGATAATCCATCCACCTGACAGGTGTGGCATATCAAGAAGCTGATTAAACAGTATGATCATTACATAGATGCACCTTGTGCCGGGGACAATAAAAGGCCACTCTAAAATGTGCAGTTTTGTCACACAACGCAATGCCACAGATGTATCAAGTTTTGAGGGTGCGTGCAATTGGCATGCTGACTGCAGGAATGTCCACCAGAGCTGTTACCAGTTAATGTAATGTTAATTTCTCTACTATAAGCCACCTCCAACGTCATTTTACAGAATTTGGCAGTATGTCCAACCGGCCTCACAACCGCAGACCACGTGTAACCACGCCAGCCCAGGACCTCCACATCCGACTTCTTCACCTGCAGGATCGTCTGAGACCAGCCATCCGGACAGCTGATGAAACTGAGGAGTATTTTGGTCTGTAATAAAGCCCTCTTGTGGGGTAAAACTCATTCTGATTGGCTGGGCCTGGCTCCACAGTGGGTGGACCTGGTGCCCAAGTGGGTGGGCCTATGCCCTCCCAGGACCACCCATGGCTACGCCCCTGCCCACTCATGTGAAATCAATAGATTAGGCCCTAATGAATTTATTTAAATTGACTGACTTCCTTATATGATCTGTAACTCAGTAAAACCATTGAAATTATTGCATGTTGCATTTATATTTTTTGTTCAGTATAGTTATTGTCAGTAAAGTTATGGTAAATAAAACAGTCCCATAACAGCTTCTATTTACACTTTGTAAAAAGAAGCTGTTATGGGACTGTTTTATTTATTATAACTATACTGAACAAAAAATATAAATGCAACATGCAATCATTTCAATGGTTTTACTTTGGGGATAGGTGTGAAAGAAATACAGGTAAAAAGGCTCTAAATACTTTTCTGAATGTGACTTCAACATTCTAACAAATGAGCAATGTAAAATACAAACATTTAGGAAAAGTCAAGGAAGGAGCAGAACTTAGATTTTTTGGGGGGGCTGATTTTTTACATTTCAGAAAATCTAATGTCAATGCCTGTTGGTCTATAGCGGTTCTAGTGTTAACTAACTATTTAGCAGTCTTATGACTTGCGGGTAGAAGCTGTTCAGGGTCCTGTTGGTTCCAGACTTGGTGCATCAGTACCGCTTGTTGTGCGGTAGCAGAGAGAGAACAGTCTATGACTTGAGTGGCTGGAGTCAAAGCATACTACAGTATAGGGATAAGATATTTGATCAATACTATTGATTTCAGAAGGGGAAAAAAAAGGCCAATCAAAGTCTGAAGGTATGTATTTTTCCAGTACAACTTACTTCTCCCATTGAGTGTGAGGGTGCACTCGCTCCTAGTGTTGAGGGTGTGGTTATGTGTGTCCATGAAGGACAAGGCCTCGTCACAGTTTGTCCCCTGCTCCGCATAACTCCTGTCCATGGAGTTCACCATCACTGTCATCTCCTGCCGAGCACTGCTCAACGTCTCCTTACGCTTCTTAGCCAGCTTCCTGTTTAGGAGAACACAAGACAAACAACAACAAATCAACAACGAATCAATAATCAATGAATCAATAATTATAATGTCCTACTTTAGTGTTGCTCAACGTCTCCTTACGCTTCTCTGCCTTCTGTTAATGAGAAAAGAACAGACTAACAACAGAGAGATATTAGTTGAAACAGATGTTAGATGTTAGAGATGACTCATACCTGGAAAGTCATTGAAGGATTGGGTAGAAAAGACTGTGGTAAAGAGAGAGAGAAGTTACATTCATTTAAAACTTTTTCCTCCCAATTCGAGCCAAGCAATTCGATCCATACCATTTACCATCTAATTCATTTGGCAAGGCTTAGTCTTGTGAAGGCAGATACATCAATCAGCGGGCCCGATGATGGTCAATTAGTCATTGAATCCTGGGGTGGAGAAGGCATTACAGCAATAATAGAGTTTGTTTGCCTCAAGAAACAACTTGCTTTCAGGACTTCCTCCAGAACCACACGATTCTGGGACAAAAAAAATGCTATTTTGTGCAGCAGATAATGTACATTTGGGTTGTCTTTGGACTGGACGCTTTTTGGGCCTCCTTCAGGCCAATTCAACTCAATACAGTCAGGAACAAAACTACCCTATACTCAGACAAACAGATATTTTGTGCACATTGAAAATAGATTGGAACAGGGGGCCAGACCAGATTAAGCAGTGAATGTGTGGTGAGCCTCATCATGGTACTCTATCCCATAGAAATAAATACTTATCATGGAACTCTACCCCATATAAATAAATACTTATCATGGAACTCTACCCCATATAAATAAATACTTATCATGGAACTCTACCCCATAGAAATAAATACTTATCATGGTACTCTACCCCATATAAATAAATACTTATCATGGAACTCTACCCCATATAAATAAATACTTATCATGGAACTCTACCCCATAGAAATAAATACTTATCATGGTACTCTACCCCATAGAAATACATACTTATCATGGTACTCTACCCCATATAAATAAATACTTATCATGGAACTCTACCCCATAGAAATAAATACTTATCATGGTACTCTACCCCATAGAAATAAATACTTATCATGGTACTCTACCCCATAGAAATAAATACTTATCATGGAACTCTACTCCATAGAAATAAATACTTATCATGGTACTCTACTCCATAGAAATAAATACTTATCATGGTACTCTACCCCATAGAAATTCTACTCTGACTGTACTCCACACACACACACACACACACACACACACACACACACACACACACACACACACACACACACACACACACACACACACACACAAATAGAACCGCTCTCTCCTATTTAACCAGCAACAATACAGTATTGACCTGCCTGTTCAAGTCCTCATTCTACAACACAATGCAGCTCACGGCTTGAGGGGGAATATACACGGCTGTGACCATGACCGAAGATAATTATCTTGGGAGGTAATACGGTCGGCATTTGATTGTGAGGTATTCTAGGTTGGGTGAACAAAAGGACTTGAGTTCCTGTACGTTATCACAATCACACCACTTTACAAAGTTAATATTTCACCTTTTATATTATTTAGTGTTAGTGTTAGTGGGACAGAAAGTAGCCTATAGAAACTCCCCCTTCAACTTTTTTCACATTTTGTTGCATGACAAAATGGGATTGAAATAGATTTAATTGTATTGATTTGTAATCGATCTACACAAACACTCCATAATGTCAAGTATGTCAAGTCCTCTGTAGCTCAGCTTACAAGCACATCGCTTGTAACGCCAGGGTAGTGGGTTCGATCCCCGGGACCACCCATACACAAAAATATATATGCACGCATGACTGTAAGTCGCTTTGGATAAAAGCGTCTGCTAAATGGCGTATTATTATTATTAAACCTGACTCAGTTACACCAGCTCTGTCAGGAGGAATGGGACAAAATTCACCCAAGTTATTGTGGGAAGCTTGTGGAAGGCTACCCGAAACATTTGACCCAAGTTAAACAATTTAAAGGCAATGCTACCAAATACTAATTGAGTGAATGTAAACTTCTGACCCACTGGGAATGTGATGAAAGGAATTAAAGCTGAAATAAATCATTCTCTCTACTATTATTCTGACATTTCACATTCTTAAAATAAAGTGGTGATCCTAACTGACCTTTCACATTTTAGTCATTTAGCAGATGCTCTTATCCAAAGCGACTTACAGTTAGTGAGTGCATACATTTTCATACTGGCCCCCCGTGGGAATCAAACCCACAACCCTGGCGTTGCAAACACCATGCTCTACCAACTGAGCTACAAGGAGGCCTTTTCACTAGGATTAAATGTCAGGAATTGTGAAAAACTGAGTTTAAATGTTTTTGGCTAAGGTGTATGTAAACTTCCAACTGTACCTGGTAAAATAACGGTAAAAAAATACACCCAAATAAATAAAACTATAAACTGTGGAGGAGTGAAGTCTGCGACAGCCAAAAGTCGGACACTGACGTGATTTTCCTACAGCAAGGCTCAGATCAACATTTCAGTTCTAATCTTTAGGAACAATGGCTTCTTTATAATGTGGAAATAAACATGTATCTAACCCCCATATCACACACTGAAATCATAATCTAATATTATGTGTGTACATCGTATAATTACTATAATAAGACCATCCTCTATAGAAGAGGCTATAATAAGACCATCCTCTATAGAAGAGGCTATAAGACCATCCTCTATAGAAGAGACTATAATAAGACCATTCTCTATAGAAGAGACTATAATAAGACCATCCTCTATAGAAGAGACTATAATAAGACCATCCTCTATAGAAGAGACTATAATAAGACCATCCTCTATAGAAGAGACTATAATAAGACCATCCTCTATAGAAGAGACTATAATAAGACCATGCTCTATAGAAGAGGCTATAATAAGACCATTCTCTATAGAAGAGACTATAATAAGACCATTCTCTATAGAAGAGACTATAATAAGACCATCCTCTATAGAAGAGACTATAATAAGACCATTCTCTATAGAAGAGACTATAATAAGACCATCCTCTATAGAAGAGACTATAATAAGACCATGCTCTATAGAAGAGGCTATAATAAGACCATTCTCTATAGAAGAGACTATAATAAGACCATTCTCTATAGAAGAGACTATAATAAGACCATCCTCTATAGAAGAGACTATAATAAGACCATTCTCTATAGAAGAGGCTATAAGACCATCCTCTATAGAAGAGACTATAATAAGACCATTCTCTATAGAATAGACTATAATAAGACCATCCTCTATAGAAGAGGCTATAAGACCATTCTCTATAGAAGAGGCTATAATAAGACCATCCTCTATAGAAGAGACTATAATAAAACCATTCTCTATAGAAGAGACTATAATAAGACCATTCTCTATAGAAGAGGCTATAAGACCATTCTCTATAGAAGAGACTATAATAAGACCATCCTCTATAGAAGAGGCTATAATAAGACCATCCTCTATAGAAGAGGCTATAAGACCATTCTCTATAGAATAGACTATAATAAGACCATTCTCTATAGAATAGACTATAATAAGACCATCCTCTATAGAAGAGACTATAATAAGACCATTCTCTATAGAAGAGGCTATACAGTGCCTTTGGAAAAGTATTCAGAACCCTTTACCTTTTCCACATTTTGTTATGTTACTGCCTTATTCTAAAATCGATTAAATAAACAGAAAATCCTCATCAATCTACACACAATAACCCATAATGACAAAGTGAAAACATGTTTTTAGATATGTTTGTACATTTATTCAACCTAAAAAACAGAAATACCTTATTTCCATAAGTATTCAGATCCTTTGCTATGAGACTCGAAATTGAGTTCAGGTGCATCCTGTTTCCATTGATCATCCTTGAGATGTTTCTACAACTTGATTGGAGTCCACCTGTGGTAAATTCAATTGATTGGACATGATTTGGAAAGGCAAACACCTGTCTATATAAGTCCCACAGTTGACAGTGCATGTCAGAGCAAAAACCAAGCCAGGAGGTTGAAGGAATTGTCTGTAGAGCTCCGAGACAGGATTGTGTCGAGGCACAGATCTGGGGAAGGGTACCAAAACATTTCTGCAGCATTGAAGGTCCCCAAGAATACAGTGGCCTCCATCATTCTTAAATGGAAGAAGTTTGGAACCACCAAGACTCTTCCTAGAGCTGGCCGCCCGGCCAAACTGAGCAATCGGGGGAGAAGGGCCTTGGTCAGGGAGGTGACCAAGAACCCGATGGTCACTCTGACAGAGCTCTAGAGTTCCTGTGTAGAGATGGGAGAACCTTCCAGAAGGACAACCATCTCTACAGCACTCCACCAATCAGGCCTTTATGGTAGAGTGGCCAGACGAAAACACTCCTCAGTAAAAGGAACATGACAGCCCGCTTGGAGTTTTCCAAAAGGCACATAAAGACTCTCAGACCATGAGAAACAAGATTCTCTGGTCTGATGAAACCAATATTGAACTCTTTGGCCTGAATGCCAAGCGTCTCATCTGGAGGAAACCTGGCACCATCCCTACAGTGAAGCATGGTGGTAGCAGAATCATGCTGTGGGGATGTTTTTCAGCGGCAGGGACTGGGAGACTAGTCAGGATCGAGGGAAAGATGAACGGAGCAAAGTACAGAGAGATCCTTGATGAAATCTGCTCCAGAGCGCTCAGGACTTCAGACTGGGACGAAGGTTCACCTTCCAACAGGACAACAACCCTAAGCACATAGCCAAGACAACACAGGAGTGGCTTCGGGACAAGTCTCTGAATGTCCTTGAGTGGCCCAGCCAGAGCCCGGACTTGAACTAGATCGAACATCTCTGGAGAGACCTGAAAATAGCTGTGCAGCAACGTTCCCCATCCAACCTGACAGAGCTTGAGAGGATCTGCAGAGAAGAATGGGAGAAACTCCCCAAATACAGGTGTGCCAAGCTTGTAGCGTCATATCCAAGAAGACTCTAGGCTGTAATCGCTGCCAAAGGTGCTTCAACAAAGTAGTGATTAAAGGGTCTCAATACTTATCTAAATGTAATATTTCAGTAATTGTATTTTTAATGAATTAGCAAACATTTCTAAAAACCTGTTTTTGCTTTGTCATGAATGGATATTGTGTGTAGATTGATGAGGGTAAAAAAAACGATTTGATCAACTTTAGAATATGGCTGTAACGTAACATAATGTGGAAAAAGTCAAGGGGTCTGAATACTTTCCGAAGGCACTGTAAGACCATCCTCTATAGAAGAGGCTATAAGACCATTCTCTATAGAAGAGGCTATAATAAGACCATCCTCTATAGAAGAGGCTATAAGACCATCCTCTATAGAAGAGACTATAATAAGACCATTCTCTATAGAAGAGGCTATAATAAGACCATTATCTATAGAAGAGACTATAATAAGACCATTCTCTATAGAAGAGACTATAATAAGACCATTCTCTATAGAAGAGGCTATAATAAGACCATCCTCTATAGAAGAGACTATAATAAGACCATCCTCTATAGAAGAGACTATAAGACCATTCTCTATAGAATAGACTATAATAAGACCATTCTCTATAGAAGAGGCTATAATAAGACCATCCTCTATAGAAGAGACTATAATAAGACCATCCTCTATAGAAGAGGCTATAATAAAACAATCCTCTATAGAAGAGACTATAATAAGACCATCCTCTATAGAAGAGGCTATAAGACCATTCTCTATAGAATAGACTATAATAAGACCATCCTCTATAGAAGAGACTATAATAAGACCATTCTCTATAGAAGAGACTATAATAAGACCATCCTCTATAGAAGAGACTATAATAAGACCATTCTCTATAGAAGAGGCTATAATAAGACCATTCTCTATAGAAGAGACTATAATAAGACCATCCTCTATAGAAGAGGCTATAATAAGACCATCCTCTATAGAAGAGACTATAATAAGACCATCCTCTATAGAAGAGGCTATAATAAGACCATCCTCTATAGAAGAGACTATAATAAGATCATTCTCTATAGAAGAGGCTATAATAAGACCATTCTCTATAGAAGAGACTATAATAAGACCATCCTCTATAGAAGAGGCTATAATAAGACCATTCTCTATAGAAGAGGCTATAAGACCATTCTCTATAGAAGAGACTATAATAAGACCATCCTCTATATAAGAGGCTATAATAAGACCATCCTCTATAGAAGAGACTATAAGACAATTCTCTATAGAAGAGACTATAATAAGACCATTCTCTATAGAAGAGACTATAATAAGACCATTCTCTATAGAAGAGGCTATAATAAGACCATCCTCTATAGAAAAGACTATAATAAAAACCATTCTCTATAGAAGAGACTATAATAAGACCATTCTCTACATCTACTCAATCTCAATACAGCTCCTAGTACCATTCCTTTCCATTATTGTTCTAGCTCCCCTCACCTCCCCCTCCTCTCTTCCCTGCTCCTCTCCTCTGTTCTCCTCTCCTCTCTTCCCATCTCCCCTCCACTCTTCCCCTCTCCACTCTTCCCTTCTTCCCTCCTCTCCTCCCTCATCAGAATGCAGAGACCGTCAGAACCAGCCACGTACACGATCTTGTACCAATTAATATGATTCTTGCTCAATGTTCTGGCAGCCTTGTAGGTTTAAATGAAGGTGTTAGTGCACTCAGCACATTCTGCTAAACGCTATGCTTCCCAAATTGCACTATACTCCCTTTGTAGTGCACTACTTTTGACCTGAGCCCATAGGGAATAGGGTGTCATTTGGGACGCAGAAATAGTCTAACAGGCTCTGTTATAGCACTGCCTGTTGTAGTGATAAGGACCGGACGGACAGACGGATGGAGGGAGAGAGAGAGAGAGAGAGGATGGGAGGGAGAGAGAGAGAGAGGATGGGAGGGAGAGAGAGAGAGAGGATGGGAGGGAGAGAGAGAAGGGGAGAGAGAGAGAGAGAGAGAGAGAGAGAGAGAGAGAGAGAGAGAGAGAGAGAGAGAGAGAGAGAGAGAGAGAGAGCATGGGAGACCTCAGCCTCTTGCTGCTCATTTTCATGATGCTGATGCTAGCCGTTTTACACAACAATAGAGAGTCAGAGACAGGCGGTTAGACGCTCCCATGTGAAATGCATGATGGGAACCAAGGCCTCTCTCTCCCTCTCTCTCTCCATTCGTCTCTCTCTACCCCGCTCTCTCTTCCTTCCCTCACTCCCTCCCCCCTCTTTCATCCCCTTCTACCTCATTGTCAGTATATTGGCAGAGCGAGGCTGTGTGTCCTTGGGGGGTAAATGGTCCTGTTGCCTGTATTGGATTCCATTGACAGGCAGGGAGATAGCAGGGTGTGTGTGTGTGTGGTTGGGCTCCATTGACAGGCAGGGAGATAGCAGGGTGTGTGTGTGTGGTTGGGCTCCATTGACAGGCAGGGAGATAGCAGGGTGTGTGTGTGTGGTTGGGCTCCATTGACAGGCAGGGAGATAGCAGGGTGTGTGTGTGTGGTTGGGTTCCATTGACAGGCAGGGAGATAGAAGGGTGTGTGTGTGTGGTTGGGTTCCATTGACAGGCAGGGAGATAGCTGGATGAGAGGGAGGGGCTTAACCTCTGTCCCTGTTATTGATGACATGACAACATTGACCTCACACACACACACACACACACACACACACACACACAAAAACGCATCCTCAAGTCTCAGAACAGAACAAAAATCTTAAAGCATGCCTTCAGATCCTCAAGGCTCCAAAGTGTCAATCATATCACTCATTAATTCATGTCAGGGGATAATGTACTGGTACAGGCTGTCTTATGTGAGAGAGAGAGAGAGAGAGAGAGAGTCTGGGATGGAGAGGTAGAGAGAGAGAGAGAGAGAGAGAGAGAGAGAGAGAGGAGAGAGGTAGAGAGAGAGAGAGAGAGAGAGAGAGAGAGAGAGAGAGAGAGAGAGGGAGGAGGGGGGTGAAAGAGAGGTAGAGAGAGAGAGAGAGAGAGAGAGAGAGAGAGAGAGAGAGAGAGAGAGAGAGAGAGAGAGAGAGAGAGAGAGAGAGAGAGAGAGAGAGAGAGAGAGAGAGAGGGGGGGTGGGGATGGAGAGGTAGAGAGAGGGGGGGGTGGAGAGGTAGAGAGAGAGAGAGAGGAGTAGAGGTAGAGAGAGAGAGAGCCAGCATCACGACCAGGAATACGACTTTCCCGAAGCAGATCCTTTGTTTGCTCTCCCCAGGGCAACTGAACTGATTCCAGCGGCTGACCCAAAACATTGCCGGCGGAGGAGCGGCACTCGGAGCGGCCTGCTGGTCCGACTTAGGAGGCGCGCACACCACCCACCGCTTCCAAGTATACTACTCACTAATGTTCAGTCTCTGGTTAACAAGGTTGACGAGCTCCGGGCAAGGATTTCTTTCCAGAGAGAAATCAAGGCCTGTAACATACTTTGTTTCACGGAAACACGGCTCTCTGGGGATATTCTGTCGAAATTGGTCCAGCCAGATGGGTTCTCAGTTCATCGCGCAGACAGGAATAAATATCTCTCCGGGAAGCAGAAGGGCGGAGGTGTGTGTTTCATGATTAACGACTCATGGTGTAATTATGGTAACATACAGGAACTCAAGTCCTTTTGTTCACCCGAACTTGAATACCTCACAATCAAATGCCGACCGTATTATCTCCCAAGATAATATTCTTCGGTTATAGTCACGGCCGTGTATATCCCCCCTCAAGCCGATACCACGACGGCCCTCAAAGAACTTCACTGGACTTTATGCAAACTGGAAACCACATATCCTGAGGCTGCATTTATTGAAGCCAGGGATTGCTATTCGATCTTCCGGGATATTTATAAGGCCCTCCCCCGCCTTCCTTTTGGCAAATCTGACCACAACTCCATTTTGCTCCTCCCTTCCTATAGGCAGAAACTCAAACAGGAAGTACCCGTGCTAAGGACCATTCAACGCTGGTCTGACCAATCGGAATCCCCGCTTCAAGATCGTTTTGATCACGCGGACTGGGATATGTTCCGGGTAGCTTGCAAATATAATTTAGATGAATACACTGAAACGGTGACTGTGTTTATCAGGAAGTGTATAGGTGATGTTGTGCCCACTGTGACTATTAAAACCTACCCTAACCAGAAACCGTGGATAGATGGCAGCATTCGCGCATAACTGAAAGCGCGAACCATCGCAAGGTGACTGGGAATATGGCAGAATACAAACAGTGTAGCTACTCACTCCGCAAGGCAATTAAACTGGCAAAACATCAGTATAGAGACAAAGTGGAGTCGCAATTCAACGGCTCAGACACGAGATGTATGTGGCAGGGTCTACAGACAATCACAGACTACAAAAGGAAAACCAGCCATGTCTCAGACACCAACGTCTCGCTTCCAGACAAGCTAAACACCTTCTTCGCCCACTTTGAGGATAACACAGTGGCACCGACGGGGCCCACTATCAAGGAATGTGGGCTCTCCTTCTCCGTGGCCGACGTGAGTAAGACATTTAAGCATGTTAACCCCCGCCAGGCTGCCGGCCCAGACGGCATCCCTAGCCGCGACCTCAGAGCATGCGCAGACCAGCTGGCTGGTGTGTTTACGGACATATTCAATCTCTCCCTTTCCCAGTCTGCTGTTCCCACATGCTTCAAGATGGCCACCATTGTTCCTGTACCCAAGAAAGCAAAGGTAACTGAACTAAATGACTATCACCCCGTAGCACTCACCTCTGTCATCATGAAGTGCTTTGAGAGACCAGTCAAGAATCATATCACCTCTACCTTACCTGTCACCCTAGACCCACTTCAATTTGCTTACCACCCCAATAGATCCACAGACGATGCAATCGCCATCACACTGCACACTGCCCTATCCCATCTGGACAAGAGGAATACCTATGTAAGAATGCTGTTCATGACTATAGCTCAGCATTCAACACCATAGTACCCTCCAAGCTCATCATTAAGCTCGAGGCCCTGGGTCTGAACCCCGCCCTGTGCAACTGGGTCCTGGACTTCCTGACGGGCCGCCCCCAGGTGGTGAAGGTAGGACACAACACCTCCACTTCGCTGATCCTCAACACTGTGGACCCACAAGGGTGCGTGCTCAGCTCCCTCCTGTACTCCCTGTTCACCCATGACTGCGTGGCCAAGCATGCCTCCAACTCAATCATCAAGTTTGCAGACGACACAACAGTAGTAGGCTTGATTACCAACAATGACGAGACCGCCTACAGGGAGGAGGTGAGGGCTCTGGGAGTGTGGTGCCAGGAAAATAACCTCTCACTCGACGTCAACAAAACAAAGGAGATGATCGTGGACTTCAGGAAACAGCAGAGGGTGCACCCCACTATCCACATCGACGGGACCGTAGTGGAGAAGGTGGAAAGCTTCAAGTTCCTTGGCGTACACATCACTGACAAACTGAAATGGTCCACCCACGCAGACAGTGTGGTGAAGAAGGCGCAACAGAGCCTCATCAACCTCAGGAGGCTGAAGAAATTTGGCTTGGCACCTAAAACCCTCACAAACTTTTACAGATGCACAATTGAGAGCATCCTGTCACCGCCCGGTACAGCAACCGCACCGACCGCAACAGCAGGGCTCTCCAGAGGGTGGTGCGGTCTGCCGAACGCATTACCGGGGCAAACTACCCACCCTCCAAGATACCTACAGCACCCGATGTCACAGGAAGGCCAAAAAGATCATCAAGGACATCAACCACCCGAGCCACTGCCTGTTCACCCCGCTATCATCCAGAAGGCGAGGTCAGTACAGGTGCATCAAAGCTGGGACCGAGAGAATGAAAAAAAGCTTCTATCTCAAGGCCATCAGACTGTTAAATAGCCATCACTAGCACATTAGAGGCTGCTGCTGCCTATTGAAATCACTGGCCACTTTAAGAAATGGAACACTAGTCACTTTCATAATGTTTACATATCTTGCACTACTCATCTCATATGTATATACTGCATTCTATTCTATAATATTCTACTGTATCTTAGTCCATGCCACTCTGTCATTGCTTGTCCATATATGTATATATTCTTAAATTCCATTCCTTACTAGATTTGTGTGTATTGGGTATATGTTCTGAAATTGTTAGATATTACTTGTTAGATATTACTGCACTGTCGGATCTAGAAGCACAAGCATTTCGCTACACTCGAAATAACATCTGCTAAACACGTATGTGACAAATACAAATTTGATTTGAGGCGTCTCTACAGACTCTGGTTCGATTCCAGGCTGTATCACAATCCGGACGTGATTAGGAGTCCCATAGGGCGGCAAACAATTGGCCCAGCGTCGTCTGGGTTTGGCCGGGGTAGGCCGTCATTGTAAATAAGAATTTGTTCTTAACTGACTTGCCTGGTTAAATAAACAAATAATTTAAAAAAGGAAAACACCAAATAATGCATGCAGAGCAGAATTAGACCAATACCCGCTAATGATCAAAATCCAGAAAATATCAATTAAATTCTACAACCACCTAAAAGGAAGTGATTCCCAAACCTTCCATAACAAAGTCATCACCTACAGAGAGATGAACCTGGAGAAGAGTCCCCTAAGCAAGCTGGTCCTGGGGCTCTGTTCACAAACACAAACAGACCCCACAGAGCCCCAGGACAGCAACAACAACAACACAATTAGACCCAACCAAATCATGAGAAAACAAAAAGAGAATTACTTGACACATTTACAAAAAAACAGAGCAAACTAGAATGCCATTTGGCCCTAAACAGAGAGTACACAGTGGCAGAATACCTGACCACTGTGACTGACCCAAATTTAAGGACATATTTGACTATGTATAGACTCAGTGAGCATAGCCTTGCTCTTGAGAAATGCCGCCGTAGGCAGACATGGCTCTCAAGAGAAGACAGGCTATGTGCACACTGCCCAAAAAATGAGGTGGAAACTCAGCTGCACTTCCTAACTTCCTGCCAAATGTTTGACCATATTAGAGACACATATTTCCCTCAGATTACACAGACCCACAAAGAATTTGAAAACAAATCCAATTTTGATAAACTCCCATATCTATTGGGTGAAATACCACAGTGTGCCATCACAGCAGCAAGATTTGTGACCTGTTGCCACAAGAAAAGGGCAACCAGTGAAGAACAAACACCATTGTAAATCCAACCCATATTTATGTTTATTTATTTTCCCTTTTGTACTTTAACTGTAAGTCGCTCTGGATAAGAGCGTCTGCTAAATGACGTAAATGTAAATGTAAATGTTAACTATTTGCACATTGTTACAACACTGTATATATACATAATATGACACTTGAAATGTCTTTATTCTTTTGGAACTTCTGAGTGTAATGTTTACTGTTAATATTTATTATTTATTTCACTTTTGTTTACTATCTACTTCACTTGCGTTGGCAATGTTAACATATGTTTTCCTTGCCAATAAAGCCCTTAAATTGAAATTGAATTGAATTCAAAATTGAATTGAGAGGGGATGGAGAGGGAGAGAGAGAGTGAGATAGAGAGAGAGAGAGGGGATGAGAGGGAGAGAGAGAGGGGGGATGGAGAGGGAGAGGGGATGGAGAGGGAGAGAGAGAGATGGGATGGAGAGGGAGAGAGAGGGGATGAGAGGGAGAGGGGATGGAGAGGGTGAGAGAGAGATGGGATGGAGAGGGAGAGGGGATGGAGAGGGAGAGAGAGAGAGAGAGAGAGAGAGAGAGAGAGAGAGAGGATGAGCCACACAGGACCCATGCTTTATAAGCAAATGTCATAGTGTGACATTAATCTGATCATCAAGTGGAAAATATATGAGTCCTTCAGTTCTCTGTCAGAAACTAAAGCATGGTAGAGATGAGAACGACGTGGTTCTTCTCAAATACAATTGGTTTTACTGTACAGGGCATTTTAAATCAAACATAGCTCAAATATTTGAAAGTAATTGACACGTGTATTCGACCCAGATCAGAGGAACAGATGAGAATGACGTGGTTCCTCTCATGCATGGATC
>NW_025534311.1:35000-37500 GCF_020615455.1 Coregonus clupeaformis
TGTCTCTCTGTCTCTCTCTTTCTCTCTCTTTCTCATCTCTCTCTCTCTCTCTCTCTCTCTCTCTCTCTCGCTCTCGCTCTCATCTCTCTCTCTCTCTCTCTCTCTCTCTCTCTCTCTCTCTCTCTCTCTCTCTCTCTCTCTCTCTCTCTCTCTCTCTCTCTCTCTCTCTCTCTCTCCCTCTCATCTCTCACTCTCTCTCTCTCTCTCTCTCTCTCTCTCGTCTCTCTTTTTCAACCTTTCATCCTTACTTCCTTCTTATCTCCTATTCTTTCTCTTATCTTCCCTTCCAAATATTCTCCCTTTTCCCAGTGTCATTGAACAGGGCTGGGGCTGGGGTTAGTTTAATGCCTGTTGTATGATGGGGCCTTGGAGACATTAATCTTTCACAGCAAACTGTTTCTCATATAAACAGCTATAATGTAGCGTATCAACATAATCAAATTAATGATTTACACTGCTGCTGCTGCTGTTTTGAGGGAGAAAAACAGCAACGGGAGTCAAAAGACAAAAGTCTTCCTCTTCTTTCTCTTCTGCTTCTTCTAGAAATACACACCAGCAAGATGTCAAAATGTATCTCATATTGTGTTAAGGAAATATTTGAAACTAAATGTTAGTCCTCTTCTGTTTGTCTGACTGTGTCATATTGACAGTGGTAGTGGTACTATAAGCAACATACAGCAACAACGTATAACACAAATTCAAAAATGTCCGACTTGTACAAAATTTCTGACCTTTTCTTGATGAGGAGGACGACTCCGAGGAAGATGATGGTGAAGAGGAGGATGCCAGCGATGACTCCGGCTATCTTCACCGTGTGGTCTGTCTGTTTCTCTGGCTCCACCGCGTCTGGCTTATGGGTGACCGCTCCTATATTATCAACAACACAACAACAACAAACAATAAACTACATCAACAACAACAACAACAACAACAACCAGGTTACAGACAAACACATTATCAGACATCTATTCTATCTTCCTAAACATGACGTGTAATGTCTCACTAATATGAGTCAACAACATTATTTGGGTATGAGTTAACAATCTATGAATTTGCTCTAATGACTAGGTACAGACTCAGTGCCATTAAAAGGAATATTAAATTCGAAATTCCAATTAGAATCTGGCTCAGAATGTTCCAATCAGTTATAGAACCAATTGCTCTATATGGCAGCGAAGTATGGGGTCCGCTCTCTAATACTGAATTTACCAAATGGGACAAACATCCCATCGAAATACTGCATGCAGAGTTTTGCAAGACTGTATTGCAAGTGCAAAGAAAAACTCCAAATAACGCATGTAGAGCAGAATTGGGCCAATACCCCCCTCCTTATTTGAATAGAAAAAAGAGCCATCAAATTTAACAACCATCTAAAAACAAGTGACCCCAAAACATTCCATCACACAGCTCTACTATGTCAAGAGATGAAACAAGAGAAGAGTCCCCTCAGCCAGCTGGTTCTGAGGCTCAGTTCACTAACCCAAACCAACCTCATAGAGCCTCAGGACAGCACTCAGAAAATCTGGCCCAACCAAATCATCACAAAGCAAAAAGAAAAATATATCACCTATTTGAAAGACACCACGAAAAATCTAAGTAAACTTCAATGCAATTTGGCTCTAAACAGACCGTACATGGTGGCAGACTATCTGACCACTGTGACTGATAGAAAACTGAGGAAAACACTGACTAGGTACAGACTCAGTGAGCACATAGAGACCGGTCGTCACAGGCAAACCTGGCTGCCCAGAGAGGACAGGCTGTGCTCACTCTGCCCCCGGGGAGAGGTAGAGACAGAGCTGCATTTCCTATTACACTGTGACAAATACTCAGACCTAAGAGAATCTTTCTTTCCCAAGAGTATCATTCAGTACAAAGAATTTGAAACAATAAAAGAGGAAGAAAAAATCAAATATTTATTGGGTGAAAAGTCAAAATGTGCAGTTTCGGCAGCCAAATATGTGTCCTCCTGCCACAACCTGAGCGACAGCCAGTGAACAGTGTAATGTAATGTCAATCATATTTCCCCATTTTGTTTTGTTTTGTCTTTCATAGCATGTAATGGTTGACTTCACAGTCAAGTGTGTGGTCCTCTGTAGCTCAATTGGTAGAGCACGGTGCTTTTAATGCCAGGGTAGTGGGTTCGATCCCCGGGACCACCCATACGTAAAAATGTATGCGCACATGACTGTAAGTCGCTTTGGATAAAAGCGTCTGCTAAATGGCATATTATTATTATAAAATGTCCATGTTCTGTTTGACCGACTGTTGAATTTTTTGGAAGAGAGATTATTATCGATAACAGTTGAATATTGATACAGTCAACTTGTTGAATCACTAGAGAACAGACCACTGCTTACATGCTGAACAGTCTTTTTTAATTTCATCCACAGAGGTTGATTTAAGGTTTCAAGAAATCACAAGTTATAGTAGCAGTTAAAGGTCTATCACAAAAAACATTCAAACAAAAGAGGGAGGTTTTGCTGCATGGATCTTTTAA
>NW_025534311.1:42500-52500 GCF_020615455.1 Coregonus clupeaformis
CTTGTGTGGTTAGCTGTCTCAACCTTGTTGTGGTTAGCTGTCTCAACCTTGTTGTGGTTAGCTGTCTCAACCTTGTTGTGGTTAGCTGTCTCAACCTTGTTGTGGTTAGCTGTCTCAACCTTGTGTGGTTAGCTGTCTCAACCTTGTTTGGTTAGCTGTCTCAACCTTGTTGTGGTTAGCTGTCTCAACCTTGTGTGGTTAGCTGTCTCAACCTTGTTGTGGTTAGCTGTCTCAACCTTGTTGTGGTTAGCTGTCTCAACCTTGTTGTGGTTAGCTGTCTCAACCTTGTTGTGGTTAGCTGTCTCAACCTTGTTGTGGTTAGCTGTCTCAACCTTGTTGTGGTTAGCTGTCTCAACCTTGTTGTGGTTAGCTGTCTCAACCTTGTTGTGGTTAGCTGTCTCAACCTTGTTGTGGTTAGCTGTCTCAACCTTGTTGTGGTTAGCTGTCTCAACCTTGTGTGGTTAGCTGTCTCAACCTTGTTGTGGTTAGCTGTCTCAACCTTGTTGTGGTTAGCTGTCTCAACCTTGTTGTGGTTAGCTGTCTCAACCTTGTGTGGTTAGCTGTCTCAACCTTGTTGTGGTTAGCTGTCTCAACCTTGTTGTGGTTAGCTGTCTCAACCTTGTGTGGTTAGCTGTCTCAACCTTGTTGTGGTTAGCTGTCTCAACCTTGTTGTGGTTAGCTGTCTCAACCTTGTTGTGGTTAGCTGTCTCAACCTTGTGTGGTTAGCTGTCTCAACCTTGTTGTGGTTAGCTGTCTCAACCTTGTTGTGGTTAGCTGTCTCAACCTTGTTGTGGTTAGCTGTCTCAACCTTGTTGTGGTTAGCTGTCTCAACCTTGTTGTGGTTAGCTGTCTCAACCTTGTTGTGGTTAGCTGTCTCAACCTTGTTGTGGTTAGCTGTCTCAACCTTGTTGTGGTTAGCTGTCTCAACCTTTGTTGTGGTTAGCTGTCTCAACCTTGTTGTGGTTAGCTGTCTCAACCTTGTGTGGTTAGCTGTCTCAACCTTGTTGTGGTTAGCTGTCTCAACCTTGTTGTGGTTAGCTGTCTCAACCTTGTTGTGGTTAGCTGTCTCAACCTTGTTGTGGTTAGCTGTCTCAACCTTGTTGTGGTTAGCTGTCTCAACCTTGTTGTGGTTAGCTGTCTCAACCTTGTTGTGGTTAGCTGTCTCAACCTTGTTGTGGTTAGCTGTCTCAACCTTGTTGTGGTTAGCTGTCTCAACCTTGTTGTGGTTAGCTGTCTCAACCTTGTTGTGGTTAGCTGTCTCAACCTTGTTGTGGTTAGCTGTCTCAACCTTGTGTGGTTAGCTGTCTCAACCTTGTTGTGGTTAGCTGTCTCAACCTTGTTGTGGTTAGCTGTCTCAACCTTGTGTGGTTAGCTGTCTCAACCTTGTTGTGGTTAGCTGTCTCAACCTTGTTGTGGTTAGCTGTCTCAACCTTGTTGTGGTTAGCTGTCTCAACCTTGTGTGGTTAGCTGTCTCAACCTTGTTGTGGTTAGCTGTCTCAACCTTGTGTGGTTAGCTGTCTCAACCTTGTTGTGGTTAGCTGTCTCAACCTTGTTGTGGTTAGCTGTCTCAACCTTGTTGTGGTTAGCTGTCTCAACCTTGTTGTGGTTAGCTGTCTCAACCTTGTTGTGGTTAGCTGTCTCAACCTTGTTGTGGTTAGCTGTCTCAACCTTGTTGTGGTTAGCTGTCTCAACCTTGTTGTGGTTAGCTGTCTCAACCTTGTGTGGTTAGCTGTCTCAACCTTGTGTGGTTAGCTGTCTCAACCTTGTGTTGTGGTTAGCTGTCTCAACCTTGTTGTGGTTAGCTGTCTCAACCTTGTGTGGTTAGCTGTCTCAACCTTGTGTGGTTAGCTGTCTCAACCTTGTTGTGGTTAGCTGTCTCAACCTTGTTGTGGTTAGCTGTCTCAACCTTGTTGTGGTTAGCTGTCTCAACCTTGTGTGGTTAGCTGTCTCAACCTTGTTGTGGTTAGCTGTCTCAACCTTGTGTGGTTAGCTGTCTCAACCTTGTTGTGGTTAGCTGTCTCAACCTTGTTGTGGTTAGCTGTCTCAACCTTGTTGTGGTTAGCTGTCTCAACCTTGTGTTGTGGTTAGCTGTCTCAACCTTGTTGTGGTTAGCTGTCTCAACCTTGTGTGGTTAGCTGTCTCAACCTTGTTGTGGTTAGCTGTCTCAACCTTGTTGTGGTTAGCTGTCTCAACCTTGTTGTGGTTAGCTGTCTCAACCTTGTTGTGGTTAGCTGTCTCAACCTTGTGTGGTTAGCTGTCTCAACCTTGTTGTGGTTAGCTGTCTCAACCTTGTTGTGGTTAGCTGTCTCAACCTTGTTGTGGTTAGCTGTCTCAACCTTGTTGTGGTTAGCTGTCTCAACCTTGTGTGGTTAGCTGTCTCAACCTTGTTGTGGTTAGCTGTCTCAACCTTGTTGTGGTTAGCTGTCTCAACCTTGTTGTGGTTAGCTGTCTCAACCTTGTTGTGGTTAGCTGTCTCAACCTTGTTGTGGTTAGCTGTCTCAACCTTGTGTGGTTAGCTGTCTCAACCTTGTTGTGGTTAGCTGTCTCAACCTTGTGTGGTTAGCTGTCTCAACCTTGTTGTGGTTAGCTGTCTCAACCTTGTGTGGTTAGCTGTCTCAACCTTGTGTGGTTAGCTGTCTCAACCTTGTGTGGTTAGCTGTCTCAACCTTGTTGTGGTTAGCTGTCTCAACCTTGTTGTGGTTAGCTGTCTCAACCTTGTGTGGTTAGCTGTCTCAACCTTGTGTGGTTAGCTGTCTCAACCTTGTTGTGGTTAGCTGTCTCAACCTTGTTGTGGTTAGCTGTCTCAACCTTGTGTGGTTAGCTGTCTCAACCTTGTTGTGGTTAGCTGTCTCAACCTTGTGTGGTTAGCTGTCTCAACCTTGTGTGGTTAGCTGTCTCAACCTTGTTGTGGTTAGCTGTCTCAACCTTGTTGTGGTTAGCTGTCTCAACCTTGTGTGGTTAGCTGTCTCAACCTTGTTGTGGTTAGCTGTCTCAACCTTGTTGTGGTTAGCTGTCTCAACCTTGTTGTGGTTAGCTGTCTCAACCTTGTTGTGGTTAGCTGTCTCAACCTTGTGTGTTGTGGTTAGCTGTCTCAACCTTGTTGTGGTTAGCTGTCTCAACCTTGTGTGGTTAGCTGTCTCAACCTTGTTGTGGTTAGCTGTCTCAACCTTGTTGTGGTTAGCTGTCTCAACCTTGTGTGGTTAGCTGTCTCAACCTTGTGTGGTTAGCTGTCTCAACCTTGTTGTGGTTAGCTGTCTCAACCTTGTTGTGGTTAGCTGTCTCAACCTTGTTGTGGTTAGCTGTCTCAACCTTGTTGTGGTTAGCTGTCTCAACCTTGTTGTGGTTAGCTGTCTCAACCTTGTTGTGGTTAGCTGTCTCAACCTTGTTGTGGTTAGCTGTCTCAACCTTGTTGTGGTTAGCTGTCTCAACCTTGTTGTGGTTAGCTGTCTCAACCTTGTTGTGGTTAGCTGTCTCAACCTTGTGTGGTTAGCTGTCTCAACCTTGTTGTGGTTAGCTGTCTCAACCTTGTGTGGTTAGCTGTCTCAACCTTGTGTGGTTAGCTGTCTCAACCTTGTTGTGGTTAGCTGTCTCAACCTTGTTGTGGTTAGCTGTCTCAACCTTGTGTGGTTAGCTGTCTCAACCTTGTGTGGTTAGCTGTCTCAACCTTGTTGTGGTTAGCTGTCTCAACCTTGTTGTGGTTAGCTGTCTCAACCTTGTTGTGGTTAGCTGTCTCAACCTTGTTGTGGTTAGCTGTCTCAACCTTGTGTGTTGTGGTTAGCTGTCTCAACCTTGTTGTGGTTAGCTGTCTCAACCTTGTTGTGGTTAGCTGTCTCAACCTTGTTGTGGTTAGCTGTCTCAACCTTGTGTGGTTAGCTGTCTCAACCTTGTGTGGTTAGCTGTCTCAACCTTGTTGTGGTTAGCTGTCTCAACCTTGTGTGGTTAGCTGTCTCAACCTTGTTGTGGTTAGCTGTCTCAACCTTGTGTGGTTAGCTGTCTCAACCTTGTTGTGGTTAGCTGTCTCAACCTTGTTGTGGTTAGCTGTCTCAACCTTGTTGTGGTTAGCTGTCTCAACCTTGTTGTGGTTAGCTGTCTCAACCTTGTTGTGGTTAGCTGTCTCAACCTTGTTGTGGTTAGCTGTCTCAACCTTGTGTGGTTAGCTGTCTCAACCTTGTTGTGGTTAGCTGTCTCAACCTTGTTGTGGTTAGCTGTCTCAACCTTGTTGTGGTTAGCTGTCTCAACCTTGTGTGGTTAGCTGTCTCAACCTTGTTGTGGTTAGCTGTCTCAACCTTGTTGTGGTTAGCTGTCTCAACCTTGTTGTGGTTAGCTGTCTCAACCTTGTTGTGGTTAGCTGTCTCAACCTTGTGTGTTGTGGTTAGCTGTCTCAACCTTGTTGTGGTTAGCTGTCTCAACCTTGTGTGGTTAGCTGTCTCAACCTTGTGTGGTTAGCTGTCTCAACCTTGTGTGGTTAGCTGTCTCAACCTTGTGTGGTTAGCTGTCTCAACCTTGTGTGGTTAGCTGTCTCAACCTTGTTGTGGTTAGCTGTCTCAACCTTGTTGTGGTTAGCTGTCTCAACCTTGTTGTGGTTAGCTGTCTCAACCTTGTGTGGTTAGCTGTCTCAACCTTGTTGTGGTTAGCTGTCTCAACCTTGTTGTGGTTAGCTGTCTCAACCTTGTGTGGTTAGCTGTCTCAACCTTGTTGTGGTTAGCTGTCTCAACCTTGTTGTGGTTAGCTGTCTCAACCTTGTGTGGTTAGCTGTCTCAACCTTGTTGTGGTTAGCTGTCTCAACCTTGTTGTGGTTAGCTGTCTCAACCTGTGTTGTGGTTAGCTGTCTCAACCTTGTTGTGGTTAGCTGTCTCAACCTTGTGTGGTTAGCTGTCTCAACCTTGTGTGGTTAGCTGTCTCAACCTTGTTGTGGTTAGCTGTCTCAACCTTGTTGTGGTTAGCTGTCTCAACCTTGTGTGGTTAGCTGTCTCAACCTTGTGTGGTTAGCTGTCTCAACCTTGTTGTGGTTAGCTGTCTCAACCTTGTTGTGGTTAGCTGTCTCAACCTTGTGTGGTTAGCTGTCTCAACCTTGTATGGTTAGCTGTCTCAACCTTGTTGTGGTTAGCTGTCTCAACCTTGTGTGGTTAGCTGTCTCAACCTTGTGTGGTTAGCTGTCTCAACCTTGTTGTGGTTAGCTGTCTCAACCTTGTGTGGTTAGCTGTCTCAACCTTGTTGTGGTTAGCTGTCTCAACCTTGTGTGTTGTGGTTAGCTGTCTCAACCTTGTTTGGTTAGCTGTCTCAACCTTGTTGTGGTTAGCTGTCTCAACCTTGTTGTGGTTAGCTGTCTCAACCTTGTTGTGGTTAGCTGTCTCAACCTTGTTGTGGTTAGCTGTCTCAACCTTGTTGTGGTTAGCTGTCTCAACCTTGTTGTGGTTAGCTGTCTCAACCTTGTGTGGTTAGCTGTCTCAACCTTGTGTGGTTAGCTGTCTCAACCTTGTGTGGTTAGCTGTCTCAACCTTGTTGTGGTTAGCTGTCTCAACCTTGTTGTGGTTAGCTGTCTCAACCTTGTTGTGGTTAGCTGTCTCAACCTTGTTGTGGTTAGCTGTCTCAACCTTGTTGTGGTTAGCTGTCTCAACCTTGTGTGGTTAGCTGTCTCAACCTTGTTGTGGTTAGCTGTCTCAACCTTGTTGTGGTTAGCTGTCTCAACCTTGTTGTGGTTAGCTGTCTCAACCTTGTTGTGGTTAGCTGTCTCAACCTTGTGTGGTTAGCTGTCTCAACCTTGTGTGGTTAGCTGTCTCAACCTTGTGTGGTTAGCTGTCTCAACCTTGTTGTGGTTAGCTGTCTCAACCTTGTGTGGTTAGCTGTCTCAACCTTGTTTGGTTAGCTGTCTCAACCTTGTTGTGGTTAGCTGTCTCAACCTTGTGTGGTTAGCTGTCTCCAACCTTGTTGTGGTTAGCTGTCTCAACCTTGTTGTGGTTAGCTGTCTCAACCTTGTGTGGTTAGCTGTCTCAACCTTGTGTGGTTAGCTGTCTCAACCTTGTTGTGGTTAGCTGTCTCAACCTTGTTGTGGTTAGCTGTCTCAACCTTGTTGTGGTTAGCTGTCTCAACCTTGTTGTGGTTAGCTGTCTCAACCTTGTTGTGGTTAGCTGTCTCAACCTTGTGTGGTTAGCTGTCTCAACCTTGTTGTGGTTAGCTGTCTCAACCTTGTTGTGGTTAGCTGTCTCAACCTTGTGTGGTTAGCTGTCTCAACCTTGTGTGGTTAGCTGTCTCAACCTTGTTGTGGTTAGCTGTCTCAACCTTGTTGTGGTTAGCTGTCTCAACCTTGTTGTGGTTAGCTGTCTCAACCTTGTTGTGGTTAGCTGTCTCAACCTTGTTGTGGTTAGCTGTCTCAACCTTGTTGTGGTTAGCTGTCTCAACCTTGTTGTGGTTAGCTGTCTCAACCTTGTGTGGTTAGCTGTCTCAACCTTGTGTGGTTAGCTGTCTCAACCTTGTGTGGTTAGCTGTCTCAACCTTGTTGTGGTTAGCTGTCTCAACCTTGTTGTGGTTAGCTGTCTCAACCTTGTTGTGGTTAGCTGTCTCAACCTTGTGTGGTTAGCTGTCTCAACCTTGTGTGGTTAGCTGTCTCAACCTTGTGTGGTTAGCTGTCTCAACCTTGTTGTGGTTAGCTGTCTCAACCTTGTGTGTGTGGTTAGCTGTCTCAACCTTGTGTGGTTAGCTGTCTCAACCTTGTGTGGTTAGCTGTCTCAACCTTGTGTGGTTAGCTGTCTCAACCTTGTTGTGGTTAGCTGTCTCAACCTTGTGTGGTTAGCTGTCTCAACCTTGTTGTGTGGTTAGCTGTCTCAACCTTGTGTGGTTAGCTGTCTCAACCTTGTTGTGGTTAGCTGTCTCAACCTTGTGTGGTTAGCTGTCTCAACCTTGTGTGTTGTGGTTAGCTGTCTCAACCTTGGTGTTGTGGTTAGCTGTCTCAACCTTGTGTGGTTAGCTGTCTCAACCTTGTTGTGGTTAGCTGTCTCAACCTTGTTGTGGTTAGCTGTCTCAACCTTGTGTGGTTAGCTGTCTCAACCTTGTTGTGGTTAGCTGTCTCAACCTTGTTGTGGTTAGCTGTCTCAACCTTGTTGTGGTTAGCTGTCTCAACCTTGTGTGGTTAGCTGTCTCAACCTTTTGTGGGTAGCTGTCTCAACCTTGTTGTGGTTAGCTGTCTCAACCTTGTTGTGGTTAGCTGTCTCAACCTTGTGGTGGTTAGCTGTCTCAACCTTGTTGTGGTTAGCTGTCTCAACCTTGTGTGGTTAGCTGTCTCAACCTTGTGTGGTTAGCTGTCTCAACCTTGTTGTGGTTAGCTGTCTCAACCTTGTTGTGGTTAGCTGTCTCAACCTTGTGTGGTTAGCTGTCTCAACCTTGTGTGGTTAGCTGTCTCAACCTTGTGTGTTGTGGTTAGCTGTCTCAACCTTGTTGTGGTTAGCTGTCTCAACCTTGTTGTGGTTAGCTGTCTCAACCTTGTGTGTTGTGGTTAGCTGTCTCAACCTTGTATGGTTAGCTGTCTCAACCTTGTTGTGGTTAGCTGTCTCAACCTTGTTGTGGTTAGCTGTCTCAACCTTGTGTGGTTAGCTGTCTCAACCTTGTTGTGGTTAGCTGTCTCAACCTTGTGTGGTTAGCTGTCTCAACCTTGTTGTGGTTAGCTGTCTCAACCTTGTTGTGGTTAGCTGTCTCAACCTTGTTGTGGTTAGCTGTCTCAACCTTGTTGTGGTTAGCTGTCTCAACCTTGTGTGGTTAGCTGTCTCAACCTTGTTGTGGTTAGCTGTCTCAACCTTGTTGTGGTTAGCTGTCTCAACCTTGTTGTGGTTAGCTGTCTCAACCTTGTGTGGTTAGCTGTCTCAACCTTGTTGTGGTTAGCTGTCTCAACCTTGT
Organism: Coregonus clupeaformis; assembly: GCF_020615455.1. NCBI lineage: Eukaryota > Metazoa > Chordata > Actinopteri > Salmoniformes > Salmonidae > Coregonus > Coregonus clupeaformis. Next base: position 50,388 of record NW_025534311.1, read on the forward strand.
TGTGGTTAGCTGTCTCAACCTTGTTGTGGTTAGCTGTCTCAACCTTGTGTGGTTAGCTGTCTCAACCTTGTTGTGGTTAGCTGTCTCAACCTTGTTGTGGTTAGCTGTCTCAACCTTGTTGTGGTTAGCTGTCTCAACCTTGTTGTGGTTAGCTGTCTCAACCTTGTGTGTTGTGGTTAGCTGTCTCAACCTTGTTGTGGTTAGCTGTCTCAACCTTGTGTGGTTAGCTGTCTCAACCTTGTGTGGTTAGCTGTCTCAACCTTGTGTGGTTAGCTGTCTCAACCTTGTTGTGGTTAGCTGTCTCAACCTTGTTGTGGTTAGCTGTCTCAACCTTGTTGTGGTTAGCTGTCTCAACCTTGTTGTGGTTAGCTGTCTCAACCTTGTTGTGGTTAGCTGTCTCAACCTTGTTGTGGTTAGCTGTCTCAACCTTGTTGTGGTTAGCTGTCTCAACCTTGTTGTGGTTAGCTGTCTCAACCTTGTTGTGGTTAGCTGTCTCAACCTTGTTGTGGTTAGCTGTCTCAACCTTGTTGTGGTTAGCTGTCTCAACCTTGTTGTGGTTAGCTGTCTCAACCTTGTGTGGTTAGCTGTCTCAACCTTGTGTGGTTAGCTGTCTCAACCTTGTGTGGTTAGCTGTCTCAACCTTGTTGTGGTTAGCTGTCTCAACCTTGTTGTGGTTAGCTGTCTCAACCTTGTGTGGTTAGCTGTCTCAACCTTGTGTGGTTAGCTGTCTCAACCTTGTTGTGGTTAGCTGTCTCAACCTTGTTGTGGTTAGCTGTCTCAACCTTGTGTGGTTAGCTGTCTCAACCTTGTATGGTTAGCTGTCTCAACCTTGTTGTGGTTAGCTGTCTCAACCTTGTGTGGTTAGCTGTCTCAACCTTGTATGGTTAGCTGTCTCAACCTTGTTGTGGTTAGCTGTCTCAACCTTGTGTGGTTAGCTGTCTCAACCTTGTTGTGGTTAGCTGTCTCAACCTTGTGTGTTGTGGTTAGCTGTCTCAACCTTGTTTGGTTAGCTGTCTCAACCTTGTTGTGGTTAGCTGTCTCAACCTTGTTGTGGTTAGCTGTCTCAACCTTGTTGTGGTTAGCTGTCTCAACCTTGTTGTGGTTAGCTGTCTCAACCTTGTTGTGGTTAGCTGTCTCAACCTTGTGTGGTTAGCTGTCTCAACCTTGTGTGGTTAGCTGTCTCAACCTTGTGTGGTTAGCTGTCTCAACCTTGTGTGGTTAGCTGTCTCAACCTTGTTGTGGTTAGCTGTCTCAACCTTGTTGTGGTTAGCTGTCTCAACCTTGTGTGGTTAGCTGTCTCAACCTTGTGTGGTTAGCTGTCTCAACCTTGTTGTGGTTAGCTGTCTCAACCTTGTGTGGTTAGCTGTCTCAACCTTGTTGTGGTTAGCTGTCTCAACCTTGTTGTGGTTAGCTGTCTCAACCTTGTTGTGGTTAGCTGTCTCAACCTTGTTGTGGTTAGCTGTCTCAACCTTGTGTGGTTAGCTGTCTCAACCTTGTGTGGTTAGCTGTCTCAACCTTGTATGGTTAGCTGTCTCAACCTTGTTGTGGTTAGCTGTCTCAACCTTGTGTGGTTAGCTGTCTCAACCTTGTTTGGTTAGCTGTCTCAACCTTGTTTGGTTAGCTGTCTCAACCTTGTATGGTTAGCTGTCTCAACCTTGTTGTGGTTAGCTGTCTCAACCTTGTTGTGGTTAGCTGTCTCAACCTTGTGTGGTTAGCTGTCTCAACCTTGTATGGTTAGCTGTCTCAACCTTGTTGTGGTTAGCTGTCTCAACCTTGTTGTGGTTAGCTGTCTCAACCTTGTGTGGTTAGCTGTCTCAACCTTGTGTGGTTAGCTGTCTCAACCTTGTTGTGGTTAGCTGTCTCAACCTTGTGTGGTTAGCTGTCTCAACCTTGTTGTGGTTAGCTGTCTCAACCTTGTTGTGGTTAGCTGTCTCAACCTTGTGTGGTTAGCTGTCTCAACCTTGTGTGGTTAGCTGTCTCAACCTTGTTGTGGTTAGCTGTCTCAACCTTGTTGTGGTTAGCTGTCTCAACCTTGTTGTGGTTAGCTGTCTCAACCTTGTTGTGGTTAGCTGTCTCAACCTTGTTGTGGTTAGCTGTCTCAACCTTGTTGTGG